>NC_084590.1:50144748-50159748 GCF_033807715.1 Cololabis saira
GAAAAGTAATGCGTGTTGTCGCAGGATGGAGACGCATATTTTGATGTATAACACACCTGGGGGCACGTTACGGTTCGGGCCGTATTAACTGCCGAAGGAATGGCATAAATTCTGCCAAAATGACACGATTAATTCAAAATGGCCGACTTCCTGTTGGGTTTCGGCCATGGCGCTAAGAGACTTTTCTTTAAGTTGCGACATGATACAGGTGTGTAGCGATTTTCGTGCATGTACGTCAAACCCTATTGTAGAGCTTAAGGCACAAAGTTTTCAAGGGGGCGCTGTTGAGCCATTTTGCCACGCCCATTAATGCACACCATTAAATATCAAATTTCTTCACCAGGCCTGGCTTGCGTGCAAAATTTGGTGACTTTTTGGGCACGTTTAGGGGAAAAAAGGCCCTCATTTCGTCAGAAGAAAAATAATAAAAATTCCTAAAGATACAGTAGAGCCTTCGCACTGTAAGTGCTCGGGCCCTAATAAGACAAATATTCTTGTTAGGATTTTGAGTTTTTGCAGTGAAATCTTGATAATCGATTCTGAATCTTAAGAATCGGAATCGAATCGTTTCTTGACATTTGAATCGAACCCCAGCCCGAGTCAGAGGAACAAATTCTTGTCAGAGAGTGATCCGCCCCGGAGATGACGCGTCTGCACCTATGAACCGACGACGATGCCGAACCCCCAGATCCCTTCGCCCCCGTCAGGAGAAGACCTCCGTCCGCCCCGTTAGCAACGCCACCAACCGGGACGCCATCGTCTCATCGTTTCCACCTCCAGCGCTCTGTCCGCCCTTCTGAGGGGAAAGAATAGCACTTTAAAGTTTCATGGGAGCAGCAGGCATGAATTATGGATGCTAGGAGGTTCAGCGACGTGAATTATGGATGCTAGGAGGTTCAGAGAGGTGAAGCGGCGACGGAACATCTGTAGCCGAGAGCGTCGGATGGGAGCCGGGCGGATGCTCCCGATTTAACTCTCCTCCACCCTAAAGTTGCTTTCGTCAATGAAAATTGTGACTAAATATCGTCGTCAATCACTTCATCACCTGAGGAAAACGAGACGAGACCCAACGAAAATGCTGGTCATGTGACGATAACGATAATTAAATATATAATGCAATATCGTAGAGGAATAAAAACCAGACTAAAATGTAGATTACAAAATTAAAAAAAGGATCATAATCATAAGAATTCAACGTAGATCTGGGTATCGTCTGCATAAGCTGTGACAAGAGACCCCAGAACTGGTCCCTGTGGGACTACGGTTGTCCTGGAGCCCCAGAACTGGTCCCTGTGGGACTACGGTTGTCCTGGAGCCCCAGAACTGGTCCCTGTGGGACTACGGTTGTCTTGGAGCCCCAGAATTGTTCCCTGTGGGACTACGGTTGTCTCGGAGCCCCAGAACTGGTCCCTGCGATCCCATTGACTATATCTGTGGAGCTCCCATTAAAACCTCAATAAAACACTCCTAAAACAGCGTTAAAAACATGCTTTTACAAACTGACAGTAACAACCATCGGCGTCGCCAGACAGATTTTACTGGGGCACTTGCCCCAGTATTGATCTGCAGTGCCCCAGTAAAAATTTCACCAGTAAAAAATTAATTTCGGAGTTTTAACTCCACATAGCATACACCAGTGTTGTGCATGAACGCGTTCAATAATCCTTCTTATTTCACCAGCGGGCGGCGCGCATATTTAAAATGCTCGACGAGCCCGGTGCAGTCTTTATGAATGAAGGCTGATTTATGGTTCCGCGTCACACCAACGCGGAAGTTACGGCGGAGGGGACGCGGCGTGCGGACCGTATGGTTCGCGTCGGCACGTACCTTACGCCGTAGTCGTCGCCGTCGAATTAACGCGGAACCATAAATCAGCCTTGACAGGTGAAGAGAGACGTTGCAGACGCAGCGTCAGCGAGCCGTCAGATGATGATCAGTTTATCATTATCTGCGGGAATTTTACACATCGTCTCCCAAAAAGTCTGACGGTAGGAAACCTTTCTGTGAAGATTATGTCCACCTGCGCCGAGAAAACAAGTCCTAACGTCTGCCTCGTCAACTTCAAAATTTGAAGTTCAAATTGTAAACGTCATGTGGAGTTAAAGCATCCGTCCAGTGTGAGAAAATATCTGCGAGTCCTTAACAATCAAAAAAGTTCCCAGAAAGACCAAGAGGTCTGATTTCCCAGTAACAGGTAGACAAATTAATAATGCACCACAATGTTGGAGATTTACAGCCTCTGAATAAAGTTGAAACGCCACTCGGACAATACATGATTGTATTCAGCAGGATCTCCAACCCTGTCCTGCATGTTCTACATGTTTCCTTGCATCATCACACCTGATTCTAATTAATGGTCCTATTTAGCTTGTCATCAAGGTCTTGACACTTCTGTTGATGACACAGCCACTTGTATCACGGTGTGCTGAAGCAGGGAAACATCTAAAACATGCAGGACAGGGGTGCCTCTAGGACCAGGGTTGGGAAACACTGATTTAAAGCACCATTTCAGCTTTTTTATTATAAATAAGTGCTAAAATTTTTTTTGAATTCTCTGTGCCCCAGCTGTGCCCCAGTACAGTCTTAAGTCTAGTGACGCCCCTGGTAACAACCAGTACCTTGCATAACAAAAACTCATAATTTAGCCACTATGATAAAGAATAATATATATATAATAATAATGTGATAATCCGTATATATATCACGACAATGGATCCCATTGACTTTGCATGGTACAATATCCGTGGTGCTCACACGGAATTATACCATTTTCTGTGTATATACCACGGAAAATAGTGGTGAGAGGACGTAGGCTTTTCACGGATTTTTGTGAGATCAGGTTGTCCGGACCTCAGCTCTCGGCCTTACGTCTTCATTAGGGACGTGTATCATTAGGAATTTATCGATACCGATACCAATACCGATACTCCTTACCGGTACCGATATTTATAAATACTCTTATTGATACCACGACATGTAATTTAGTGTCTAAAACGTAACATATATCAGCGGTGCTAAAATTGATAATGCATTCTCCTGAGTAAATTAACTCCCAAATTAACCTGTTCACCCCGAGGGATTTTGGAGGTTAATTTCGCCTGAACAGGCCTATCCAAATTAAATCAACAATATCTCCACAATTATAAGGACAATATGTATAATCTTGGTCTCGATGGATAACTAGACCTAGACTAGACCTCCCAGCATGCATTTCCAGTGTCAAAAAAATTGAGAATGTTCACATGTCTGAGCAAATTGTGATAAACCAAAGAAAAAAAGAGATTTTTATCCCTGTCTAATGTTTTTTAGTTTGCACAGTGGAAAACACCCTGATAGCAATATAATTGCATGATGCATATTATTATAAAGACACCACTGCCTGGATTCAGCAACTGCTTGACTACAACTGTACCAAGTTACATGAGAATATCTTCAAGCACATGGATTTTATAAAGGTTTTAGTGTGGATAGAACCAGGTGGACCCTCCATCTGAGCACTTGGATACCTATATGTGCCAAAATGTGCCAAATGTGTTTTTTATCCTTTTTGAAGGGAGTCTGGCTATAAAATACTTTGATGATTTGATGATACATGATTTCGTAAAAGTAAAATCTCAATCCAAACATCCCTGCGCTCTGTGCGGGTCTCGGTGGGTGTCGCTCCATGCGCTGTGCAACTATGCGTCACTGATCCAAGATGGCTGCCGCGCTGATCCAAGATGGCTGCCGCACTCCCGAGTTTACGTTCAACGGTAGAGGCCTGATCGATAAAGTTTCGTTCAAGTGTATCATCTCGTTTGAAAGCTTGCGACATGTAGAATGTCAACAAACTTTACGTAAATTCTTAAAAGCCACAAGAAGTCGACAGAATGGGCGCAACCAGCAGAATATGAAATGATGGTGGATGAAGTAGTTTCACTACTATGAAGGATTAAACCGTGAATTCTGGTCAAAAACGTGTGGATAAACTGAAAATGACAACGAAACTTTATTCTGCTTTTGGTGGGAGTATCTTTGGGATTTGCTGACTTATTGTGTGATGTTATCGGCAGTTATGTTGCTCTGGGTCGACTCTTTAAAAAAACACTGATGACAGTATCGTTTGTCCAGAATTGTTATCGGTACTCTAGTACCGAACATTTAGGAACCGGTACCAAAAAATACCGGCTCTCGGTACACATCCCTAGTCTTCATCGAGCGTCTTTTATCAGCGAGCTAGCGGAGACCACAGCCCCCAGATTCCTGCCATAAACCGGCCTCCGGGCAGGAGAACCGGGGAACTCTGGGAAAAGATCCGGGAACCGGTTCTTACCGATGTGTAGAGGAAGCCCTCGGCGTTCATGGCCACGTAGAGCGACGCCTTCACTCCCTGGATGGCGACGACCCGCAAACCCACTGGGATCAGGTTAAACAGAGCTGCAGGACGATAAAACATAAAACATAAAAATGAAGAACAAGTTTCAGGTCGGATTCATCCTCTAGATCCATGAACCTCCTGAGAGTTTCAGCCTGGAACTGCTGTAGTAGTAGTAGCAGTAGTAGCAGAAGTAGTAGTAGTAGTAGTAGTAGCAGTAGTAGAAGTAGTAGTAGTAGTAGTAGTAGCAGTAGTAGTAGTAGTAGTAGCAGTAGTAGTAGTAGTAGCAGTAGTAGTAGTAGTAGTAGCAGTAGTAGTAGTAGTAGTAGTAGCAGTAGTAGTAGTAGTAGTAGTAGTAGTAGCAGTAGTAGTAGTAGTAGTAGTAGTAGTAGTAGAAGTAGTAGTAGTAGTAGTAGTAGCAGTAGTAGTAGTAGTAGTAGTAGTAATAGTAGTAGTAATAGTAGTAGTAGTAGTATTAGTAGCAGTAGTAGTAGTAGTAGTAGTAGTAGTAGTAGTAGTAGCAGTAGTAGTAGTAGTAGTAGTAGTAGTAGTAGTAGCAGTAGTAGCAGTAGTAGTAGTAGCAGTAGTAGTAGTAGTAGCAGTAACAGTAGCAGCAGTAGCAGTAGTAGTAGTAGTAGCAGTAGTAGTAGCAGTAGCGGTAGTACTAGCAGCAGTAGTAGCAGCCGTAGTAGCAGTACTAGCAGTAGTAGTAGCAGTAGTAGCAGCAGTAGTAATAATAGTAGTAGCAGTAGTAGTAGCAGGAGTAGTAGTGCTCTTGCGTGCTTGCTGATTGGGTAACGTACTGCGTCACGCATCGCGTCACTTCCTGGTGTTGCGGTCTGTTGCTGCTGCATGCCGTGCAGGCTCAGATCTCTCCCGACTTTTTTGTCTTAAACTTAGACTGTTTTCTGGTAAAATAGCACTATATCTGGTACATTACTGTCTTTATTTCAACACTCGCTCATTTTCTCTTCCGTAACTTTCACTGTCACCAATCACCGATACATTTTCTGTCCGTTAGCCTCCGTTAGCATCTTAGCATGGCCTCTCCGTCTCCCACCGTTTCACCTCTTTGCTGCTCAGTGTGTGAAATGTTTAGCTATTCCTCTGCCTCCTTTAGTGAAGACGGTAAGTGCTTAAAATGTAGTTTATTTACAGGGCTGGAGGCGAGGCTTAGTCAGTTAGAGGTCCGGTTCCGCCAATTTGACCATAGTCCGATAGCCTCCTCAGCTAACCAGGCTAAGCTAGCGGCGGACCGGCCCATAGCAGCTGAGGCTAGCCGCTCCCCTGCAGCTCCCGAGCAGCCGGCCAGTCAGGACCGGTGGGTGACGGTTCGGAGGAAGCGTAGTAAAGGGCTCACGGAACACCACCACCCGCTTCACGTGTCTAACCGATTTTCCCCACTCAGCGACACACCTGTTGAGAAACCGACCCTGGTGATTGGCGACTCCATAGTCAGACATGTGAAGCCGACTCCAGAGACCATAGTTAGGTGTATCCCCGGGGCCAGAGCGGGCGACATAGAAGCAAATTTGAAGCTACTGGCAAAGGGTAATCGTAAATATGGTAACATTATCATCCATGTCGGAGCTAACGACTCCCCTCTTCGCCAGTCGGAAGTGACCAGAATGAATATTGTCTCGGTGTGTAACTACGCCAAAACCATGTCGGACTCCGTAGGTTTCTCTGTTTAGTCGCATGCTCTCGCTCCGTCGCTGGTTGTATCGGTGGTGTTCAGAAAACGACGTGGCCTTTATTGACAATTGGGAAACGTTCTGGGGAAAGCCCGGTCTGATTAGAAGAGACGGCATTCATCCCACCTGGGATGGTGCTGCTCTTGTCTCTAGTAATTTGGCCTGTTTCATTAGACCCTCTCCCTGACATCGCAGGGTCCAGGCCAGGATGCAGAGCTGTAGTTTAACACACTTCTCTGCTGCTTCTCGAGGACCAACGCCTGCCAACAAAACTATAAGATTACATGATGTAACTGGTAACTCTAACCAGGTGCCTAGCAAAATAGAAGTGGTTGCAGTTCCCCGCCCTCCACTAGTTCACCAGGTGCGGCGTTTTAGAGGCGTTAACCAAAATAATCTTGTAAAAATTAAAACCAATGCACATTTGGTACCAATAAGAGACCGAAAAATTAGATGCGGACTACTAAATATACGATCGTTAAGCTCCAAGTCTCTGTTAGTAAATGATATAATTACAGAGAGTAGGAGTGATGTTTTCTGCTTAACAGAAACATGGTTACAGGAGGAAGAGTATGTTAGTTTGAATGAATCAACTCCGCCCGGCTACTTTAATCATCACATTCCTAGAAACACGGGCCGAGGCGGAGGAGTCGCAGCAATTTATAACTCCAGTCTCCAAACAAAAATTTAACCTAAGTCCAATTATAATACATTTGAAAGCCTCACGCTTAGTCTGAAATTTCCGAGCTGGAAATCTGAGAAGCCAGTTGTGTTAGTGGTAGTGTATCGGCCCCCTGCTGGCACTTATCTAGAGTTTTTGTCTGAATTTTCAGATTTCCTTTCTGGATTATTGATCAGTACAGATAAATTCATCATAGTGGGTGATTTTAATATTCATATGGATGTTGAAAGCGATAATCTTAAATTAGCTTTCAATTCTCTTCTAGAATCAATGGGTATCTCACAAAAAGTGGACGGGCCGACGCATTGTTTTGATCATACTCTCGATCTCGTTCTCACCTACGGTGTTGAAACTGATGATCTGTTGGTGTCACCTGTAAACTCCCTTTTATCCGACCATTATTTAATAACGTTTGAATTGAATGTTGTTGATGTTGAAGTGCAGGGCAGGAGGTATTATTTTAGCAGATGTTTGTCTGATGAAGCTATTGCTAAATTTAAGGAGACCATTGCTAATCTTGCGACAGTGGAAAATAGTGAAGCCTCTACTGAAGCAGTAGAGGCCAGTGACCTGGGTTCTACCTCTGATGTTGATGTTGATTTTCTTGTTAGTAACACTGCTGATCTGTTGCACTCAGCTTTAGATGAAGTTGCTCCTTTGAAAAGGAGGGTTTCTAGCCACAGGAGCTTAACTCCCTGGTACAGTTCAGATATTCGCATGTTGAAACAAAGCGTGCGTAAAATGGAAAGGAAGTGGCACTCTTGTAAGTCTGTAGACTTCTTTTTTTTTTTATTGATCTTTTTATAGGAAACAACATACAATGAAAACATGGAAATCTGTAGTCAAACACACGCATTATACATTGTCTCCTTTTTTTTTTTTTTTTTTTTAAACACACAAAACCTAACTAAGGAACAGAGTCTCTGTAGCGTTAAATAATAAATAAACAGATGAGCAAGAAATGATCAAAGGAGGAAAGTAATGTATGAGCAAAAGTGCATACAAAAAACAAATGCAGTGGTGAATGTAGATGCCCATAAGTGATATCCCATTAACTGGAAATAAATAAAACAAAAAAAAACAAATTAAGGAGATGAAAAGAAAATTAAGGGAGGGGGGGGTCAGTCTGTGGGTAGAGTCTTCAACGCGGTAAAGTGGTCTATGAAAGATTGCCATTTGCGAACAAATTTAGCTGCGTTGCCTTTTACAGAGTATCTCACCTTCTCCAATTTAAGAAAAAACATAACATCACTAAGCCAAATAGAAATAGACGGGGACTTGGGGGATTTCCATAGAAGTAAGATACGACGTCTTGCTAAAAGGGATGTGAAAGCCAATACTTCTGACTATGTGTGGCTGATATGTGAGGAGTCGACAGTGAGTCCGAATATTGCTAAGAGAGGGGCCATAACAACTTTTTTACCCAGAACTTTAGACATGATCACAGAATAATCACTCCAAAATTTCTGTAATCTAGGACAGGAGAAAAACATATGACTTAAATTGCAGGGAGAACCCTGGCATCTGTCGCATAGGTCTGCAACATTCGGATATATTTCCGATAATCGGGATTTTGATAGGTGGGCTCTATGCAGCACCTTAAATTGAATAAGTTCAAATCTAGCGCAAGGCGTGCTAGATCGTATGCTACGGATAGCTTTATCCCACAGCTCCCCTGTGAAGTCAAGGCCCAACTCTCGTCCCCAACCCTCCCGAGCTTTATCTACAGAATGATCATCAAATGTCATACACAGTGCATATATCTTAGATATCAGAGACTTTTGACTGAGTTTCATAGTTAGAAGATCATCCCACGGTTGGTTCGCAGGAAGGGAAGGGAAGCATGGAAACAGAGCAGAGGCGCAGTGTCGAAGCTGGAAGTAGCGAAACAAATGGGAGGCAGGCAAATTGAACTTTGACCTCAGATCTGAAAATGTGGAAAAGATACCATCCTTATATAGATCCCTGAAGTGCTTAATGCCCCGGTTGTACCAAATCATAAAAGTGGTGTCTATTAGTGATGGAGGGAACAGATGATTCTTAGTAACAGGTGTATAGATGGATGGAGAAGCAAATTTAAAGTGGCGCCTAAACTGTGACCAAATCTTAAGGGAGGAAAGCACCACAGGGCTATTTGTAAACTTAGAGGGATTCAATGGTAAAGAGGAGGAGAGTAGGGCCGTTACAGAGGATGAAGAGAGTGACTGAGCCTCCAATCTGCACCATAATAACTCAGGAGACTGAAGCCAATAAATTAGTTTGTGAATATGCGCTGACCAATAGTAAAGCATAAAGTTTGGTAGTGCTAGACCCCCATTAAATTTAAATTTTTGGAGAAGCGAATACCTCACTCTGGGTGTCTTACCGGCCCATAAAAAGTTGGAAACAATTTGGTCAAGTGATTTAAAAAAAGATTTTGGTAGAAATAAAGGAGTGCATTGGAACAAAAAAAGAAATTTAGGCAATACAGCCATTTTCACTGTGTTAATTCTTCCTATCAGTGACAATGGTAGGGAGTTCCACCTCTGTAAGTCCGCCTTCACTCGAGTTACCAGTCAGGAAAAATTAGCGGTGAAAAGAGAGGGCAGAGTGCGGGTCACGTTAATCCCTAAGTATCTAAAGCCCGACGGGCTGAGTTTAAAGGGGATATCAGATTGTTTGAGTTGTAAAGCAGAGGAGTTTATGGGGAAGCATTCACACTTGTGAAGATTGACCTTATAGCCGGAGAAGGATCCATAATTCTTCAACAGAGATAATATTGGTGCGATGCTGGTTAAAGGGTCAGATACATATAAAAGGAGGTCGTCTGCATAAAGTGACAATTTAAGTTCCACATTGGACCTAGAGACTCCGCGAAATAGAGGAAGAGTTCTTAAAGCAATTGAAAGTGGTTCGACGGATAGAGCGAATAGCAAAGGGGAGAGAGGGCAGCCCTGTCTCGTGCCACGTGATAATGTAAAATAAGTGGAGTAGTTGTCATTGGTGTGAATGCTGGCCTGAGGGGAAGTGTAAAGAAGTCTAATCCACGATATAAACCTGTGTCCAAATCCGAATTTATGAAGTGTTGCAAAAAGATAGTTAAATTCGACATGATCAAAAGCTTTCTCAGCATCAATTGCGATAACAACTTCAGGGAGTGGAGAAGAATCTTTAGAGAGAATCACATTAAGAAGTGTACGAACATTATAGAAGAGCTGGCGTCCCTTGATGAAACCATTCTGCTCCTCAGATATGATGCTAGGAAGGGTCTTATCAAGACGAATTGCTAGTGCTTTGGCTAAAATTTTGACATCTACATTCAGTAAAGACAAGGGCCTATAAGAAGTGCATGATTCAGGGTCCTTGTCCTTCTTCAAAAGGAGGGCAATAGACACCTGCATTAAAGAGGGAGGCAATGAGCCATGATCAAGGGACTCATTGTACATTGAAAGTAAAAGGGGGGCTAATTTGTCTTTGAATTTTTTGAAAAACTCAGCTCCGAACCCATCGGGACCAGGGGCCTTGTTGCTTTGCGTAGCTTCAATGGCGGCAGCAATTTCTTGCAAGCTGAAAGGAGCATCGAGGCCATTAGCCACATCCAAATTAATAGTAGGGACAGTGATATTATCAAGAAAGGAGGTCATTTCTGCTGTGTCAAGTGGAGATTCTGACTCATAGAGAGAGGAGTAGTATGATTTAAAAATTGTGTTGATGGCGATTGGATCGGTGGTAAGTGTGCCATTAGAATCTCTAATGCTGGGAATCAGTCTCGACGTTGCTTGCCTTTTTAATTGGTGAGCCAATAACCTGCTTGGTTTATCGCCGTGTTCATAATAGTTGGCATGAGCGCGTAATAGGAGCCGTTCAGAATCGGCTGTCGCTATAAGATCGAATTTTGACTGCAAATCAAGCCGTTGTTTCAGTAAACTCGGACTCGGGTTAACTGAGTTTAGTCTGTCTGTGTCCTGAATTTTAGATGTGAGCTCCTGTAATTTAGCCCTGCAGATTTTACTGGCGTATGCTGAATAAGAGATAATCTGTCCTCGCAAATATGCTTTGAGTGATTCCCATACTAGCGAAAAACTGGTAGAATCTGTTTTGTTTAAAGCAATGAAATCATCTATTGAAGCAGATATAGAAACATTAAATGCATCGTCGGATAAAAGCAATGGATTAAACCTCCAGGGAGAAGAGAAACGGGGGCGCTCAGACAATGTTATATTCAAAGTTAGAGGGGCGTGATCCGAAATAACAATTGGGTGGTATACGACAGAAGTAACTTTGGGGAGAAGAGAGCCATCAACAAAAAAATAGTCAATACGTGAATATGACTGATGTACTTGTGAAAAAAAAGAGAATTCCTTATCTCCAGGATGTGAGACCCTCCACGGATCAACAAGCCCGTTCTTGACTGTAAAATCGGTAATAGATTTTGACATAGAGGATTGAGTCAAAGTACGAGGATTCGAACGGTCCAAAGAAGGATTAATAACACAATTCAGATCACCGCCCAGTATTGTAATATGCGTATTTAAGAAAGGGAGGTTGCCAAACAGCCTATCCATAAAATTGGGGTCATCAAAATTAGGGGCATATATATTCACCAACAATACAGGGTTACAGTATAGAGTGCCCGCAACAATAAGATATCTACCATTCTTATCGGATATTGTCCTGGAGACGGAGAAATTGACTCTTTTGTTGATCAAAATTGCTACTCCTCTAGACCTAGAATCAAAATTTGAATGAGAAATATCACCCCCCCAAGCTCGTTTGAGTCTGAAATGATCTTTATTTCGCAAATGAGTTTCCCGAAGGAAAGCTATGTCAGTGTCCAAGCGTTTCAAATGTGAAAAAATCTTTGATCGCTTAATTGGATTATTCACACCTTTCACATTCCAGCTAGTGAATGTAATGTTTGATCCAGTATCAGGCTTGCGCAGATTACGATCGTTCATAGGCATTCTCTGAGAGAAAATAAGACCGACTCACCCACCACCAGAGGAGATATAAGGAAAAGAGGCAAAAGGGAAAACCAAAACAAACAAAACTCAGGAGTATATACATACCTACAGAGACAAAAAGCCAACATCCCATAACCCCCGCCCACCCACCCAACGCACATTAGATGATCCCATCTCCAAACGATGGAAACAGCCGTGCTGGCTTCAAAGGAAGCCATTCTCGAAAAGAGATGCTTTCGACTATAAAGCTAAATACAAAAACAAAAACAAAATTAGCTCCTGCAGAGTTAAAACCTTAAAAAAAAATAAAAATAAAATATGAGGCATATGAAACCATCAATCTGAGCCATTCTGACGATCGCTGTCTTGTCAGGGTAACAACAAACGTAAATTAAGGAGATCTTTGGCCTATAGAACAATGATATATCCATATATGCACTCACACACCTACACAGACACGCACACACATGCACACAATTTAAGCAAAGACAGGGGTGTGTGCATATTTTCTAATCAAGGCATCATACCAGAGAAATGATTAGGCCATCAATTTTAAACGGTGTTGTTCCCATTGATAATTAGAAGAGAAAAGAAAAAAAAATTAATAAATAAATAAAAAATAAAAAATTACGACATAAAGTCCCATTTTCTAAATTGACTCAGTCACTCACCCCGGGCCAGAGTCCCGCACGGACATCAAGCTGGATAAATCGTCCCAGAAAACTAGCTGGTAGTCACTTTTTTTATTTTCCTGATGAATGCCAGGGCTTCATCTGGGGACGTGAAGTCACGTTGCTGGCCATCATGGGTTACACGCAGCCGGGCGGGATACAGCAATCCATACCGGACTCCTTTAATCTCCCGCAGCTGACGGCGCACGTCATTAAAGGCAGCGCGCGCCCGCGCTGTCTTGGCAGTGTGGTCCGGGAACACGGAGATGCTCATACCCCGGACTTTGATCTGCTGCCGCTCTCTCGCCTTTCTCAGGATGTCAGCGCAGTCGGTGTAATAATGCAGCCTGGCCACTATTGCGCGGGGCCGCTCCCCGGGCTTCGGTCTCGGCATGAGGGTGCGGTGGGCTCTGTCCACCACCGGCTCTGCGCCGATGGAGAAGGCTTCCGATAAGAGCCTGGAAACACCGGCTGCAGATGACGAGTCAGGATCCTCCTCCGGGACGCCAATAATCCGTACGTTCTGCCGACGAGACCTTGACTCCAAATCCTCGCATCTGTCCTCCAGCCTCACATATTCTTTCGACAAGTGATCCACTTTTTTCCGGAGAGCAACGATGTCGTCTGAGCAGCTTGTGAGCGACAGCTCCATCTCAGCGACCGTGGTCGCGAGACCCGCGACGTCCGCCTTCATGGAGGAAATACTGCCAGAAAGATCGGCTTTAAGAGAAAGCAGCTCGGACTTAATGGACGTTAAATTCTCGTTGAGTGCTGCCTGAAGCTCTGACCGAAATATAGTTGCAACATCATTGCGAAGAGCGGAGAGGAGTTCGGTTTTAAGCCGGCTGAACTCCGCAGCTGGAACCTGCGCAGCGCAGGTGCTCTCCGGAGGAGGAGAATCACCACGGGGCGAGGAGACAGCGTGAGCTGCAGGCCGCGGGTTAGCTGGAGGGTTATTCCCCGCTTTGATGGACTTTGGAGGCATTTCCGTGGTAAGTTGTCGAAGTAACCGCGTTGAAAATAAGTTAGTTAAAACCAAAGCCGTGGGAGTGATGCAAAAAGTGCCAATAAATGTTGAATTAAAATTAACTCTGCAGGAGCTCCGCTAGTCACGTCTCACCCCATGTACAGCTAAGCCGGAAGCCAAGTCTGTAGACTTCTATCATGAATGGAAAGATATTCTAATAGTATATAAAAAAGCCATTCACAAAGCAAGAACAGCTTATTATTCAACGTTGATAGAGGATAACAAAAGTAACCCACGTTTTCTGTTCAGCACTGTAGCCAGACTGACAAAGAGTCACAACTCTGTTGAGCCGTGCATTCCTGCAGCTCTCAGTAGTGAGGACTTTATGGGCTTCTTTAACAGTAAAATCACGAAAATTAGAGAAGAAATCAACCAGCCGGTTGTGGGCGTTTCTTCAGCTTTAGCGACTTCCCTAGGCTCTGACTTGACTCTAGACTGTTTTGATCCTATAGACTTCCCTGAGCTGACTTCACTCGTTAATAGAGCTAAGTCAACCACATGTATGTCAGACCCCATCCCGACTCGACTATTCAAACATGTTTTTTCTCTTATTGGTGCGACAATACTGGACCAAATCAAACTATCCCTAAGCTTAGGATATGTACCACAGGTTTTCAAAGTGGCAGTAATTAAACCTTTACTTAAAAAACCTTCTCTTGACCCAGACAATTTAGCTAATTATAGGCCAATTTCTAACCTTCCATTCGTATCTAAAATTCTGGAAAAGGCAAGGGTTCAGAATGCATCATAGCACAGAGACAGCACTGGTTCGAGTCACGAATGACCTTCTTATGGCATCAGATAAGGGATTAGTGTCCATACTGGTTCTACTGGACCTCGGTGCGGCTTTTGACACTATAGATCATGGCATTTTACTGCACAGGTTAGAGCATGTTGTTGGGATTAAAGGGACAGCTCTACGTTGGTTTAAATCATATCTATCTGACAGGTTCCAGTTTGTTCATGTACATGAGGTTTCTTCAGAACAGTCAAGGGTCTGTTATGGTGTTCCACAGGGTTCAGTGCTAGGGCCAATCTTGTTTAGTTTATACATGCAGCCGTTGGGAAGTATAATCCAGAATCACGGCATACACTTTCATTGTTATGCTGATGATACGCAGCTCTACTTGTCTATGAAGCCGGATGAAACAGAACCGTTAGTTAAACTTCAGGCATGTCTTAGGGACATCAAGGACTGGATGTCCAGAAATTTCTTGCTTCTAAATTCAGATAAAACAGAGGTTATCATTCTTGGTCCCGAGCATCTTAGGAAGGGATTAGATGGTGTTGCGATGGCTTCCAGTGCAACTGTGAGAAACCTTGGTGTTGTTTTCGATCAGGATTTGTCGTTTAAACCATATGTTAATCAGGTTTGTAAAATAGCGTTTTTCCATCTCCGTAATATTGCAAAAATTAGGAAAATCCTGTCGCAGAGTGATGCAGAAAAACTAGTTCATGCGTTTGTATCTTCTAGACTGGATTACTGTAATGTGTTGTTAGCAGGATGTCCCAGTAATTTGCTGAATAGGCTCCAGCTGATCCAGAATGCAGCAGCGCGAGTGCTGACAGGAATCAGCAGGAGAGACCACGTCTCTCCAGTGTTAGCATCGCTCCATTGGCTACCTGTAA